>NC_062195.1:397500-440000 GCF_912470025.1 Vespa velutina
TTCTCCCTCCTCCTCCTCCTCCTCCTCTTCCTCCTCTTCCTCCTCCTCCTCCTCCTCCTCCTCCTCCTCCTCTTCTTCCTCCTGATCGTCTACGGCCACGCTCGTGTCCGGTACGAGATCGAATTCGTTGTCTTCTCGCATTTCTAATTCGTATTTCTATCGTTTAATCTAACTATCTATATCGATGAGCGACAAGGTCTCGTACCGTGATTGCTCCAGACGGCACAATCGACGCAGCAGCCCCCCGTCGCATAGGTATAGTAACGATTGGTGCCATTCGAAGAGGAAGTGGGGCTGGTCGCGGTAGTCGAGGTGTTTGCGCTCGTTCCCGTGACGGCTGTGACGACTGTGTCAGTGACGGCGGTGCCAGTGACGGCGGTGGTAGGGTGGGTCGTGCCGATGCTCGTAACGGTGCTGCTAGTGCTCTGTCCTGGTATCCTTCGTGGCGGAGGGGTAGGTGGCGTCAACTGCCGCTCGACTCCGTCCTGAAGACTGCCATCGAGCAGTCCAGGGACACACGCACGCAAGCCGTATGCACGCACGCAGGCCGGTGAAAGAGAAAAACGGGCGAAAAACCATTCTTTTAGTTACGTTTACCGTAGGCCGTATCGCCACGAGCCATGGACATTACTAACGTACCCGAGGCGGTAAACGATCCCTTTTAGGAACGTTAGACCGATCGGGCACGCCTTCATAAACGATATCGGATCGAACGAGAACAGCGCAAACGACATGCGATTATTTTACCATACGCCGTTGCTGCGGCTGAGACGTCCGCTAATCGTCGATCCTTTCGATTCGTCGATCGAGCTTGACGTCTTAACGGCAGTACGGCCTTGCTGATTCGTCGCCGATTGTCTCCTGTATATAAATCGACTAATTTCACGTAATCGCGCATTCTCATTTATTTCGATTATTACATCTCTCCTCGTTTGGTCGTTGTTAATCAGGAGACAATTCGTGGTTGACTAAGGTTAATATATATATATATACACATTACATATATATATATATATATATATATATATATATATAAATATAAATGATTAAAACGGAAAGCATGCAGGCGCGACAAGCGAGCAATACAGTTTAATCAAATAAAAGCCAGCTACTAGTCGCAGACCCCTAACTTGTCTTACCATATTCGCTATTGGGATGAAGATAGTTACCGCTACCCGGTCCACTGAAACGTACGACAGTAAACAGAAAAGCGTAGGACGATGAGAATACCAATGATACGTGTCGTCGACGCGCGGAGCTATGAAACTGCCAAAAGGCGAAAACGATAACGTGTGCACGCAAATATATAAGATTCTGCGTACGAAGCTACGTGGGCGCAATGAAAAAAAAAAAATCTCGGATCTTGCTTGCGCGTTTCAAGGAAATCCTAATCTCGCGGCTATATAGGTATGTACAATTATTTCTCTAGACAAAAACTAATTTTTTTCGGGACGAACAGCTGTTAGATTTGTTCGTTTTACCAAAAAAGTTTTCACCAAAACCGATCTGATCGTACGTAGTACGTCGTCGAATGAACATGTTGCATGCACTAAAATTACATGACGCGATATCGAGAGATAGATAGCGAGAGACAGAGAGAGAGAGAGAGAGAGAGAGAGAGAGAGAGAGAGAGAGAGAGAGAGAAAGAGAGATAGATATATACGAATCGTTTTGAAACATAATAAATGCGTAAACCACTGATGACGGTGACCGACACGATGCCTAACAAAGAAACAGGACACGCGATTTGGCCGCTCCGGCCAAAATAATATCTTCGCTGGTTCTTTACTTACCCGACCATTTTGTAAGAGCTATGATAGGCTGAACGTTGCGTAGTATTGCCAAAGACGGCGAGAGGTCTCAAGGGAATATTTTCTTCGACGCCAGTTAATCTCGGGTCCATTCCCATTTGGTTCATCGCACTGTCGCTTAGACCACTTCAAGTAGAACCGATACGATTTATGAGCTCGCAGTTTAACGATATCGACGACGTTTAAAATTTCGTTCGTTAGAGAAATTACGAGGACTCACCCAGCTACGTTTGGCACGACTTGATGAGATCTTGCGGTGATTTGATTAGGAGCGTCTGATCCGACGCCCCTCTGCAAAGAGGAATACGACAGAAAGTCTATGGAATTTGTGGGGGAAGCCTACGAATGGAAAGAAAAATAGAAGGAAAAAAAAAAAACAAACAAACAAAAGAAAACAAAACAAAAAGAAAAAGGAAAGAAAAAAGAATTGTCGATTAGATCGACCAACTTTAAGACGGATCGTCCACGTATCCACTTGATTCTTTACCTTGGAGTTCACTTTGAGCGACCTCGCTCTATGGAAACTGTGATGTCCTTTACGCATGCTTGACCAGACGCTACCGAAGAGCGAATGATTTCTCTGAAAAAAAAAAGAAAAAAAGAAAAAGAAAAAAAAAAAAGAAGGAAATAAGAAAGAAATTTCTCGTTGTTTTCTTTCGCGACGTCTCGCAATCGATTGGCATACCCTGTGCGTAGGTTCCGGATTGTCGTCCATAAGCTCTTCCAAATTACCAGAAATCGCTCTCTTCAATTCGGGACCTGCTTCGTGCAAAGTTCTCAAGCCAGCCTTGAATAGATGAAATAAGAGTTAAATGGCATCGATAGTAATGCATTTAGTTAGATCCATTTGAATTTCTCTCTTACCTGTAGCGTTACCGTATTATGACATTCCTTGTCACCCTCTCTCATTTCCTGTTCTTTGCGCTTCTTGAATCTACGAAAGTAATCCTGGATGAGGAAAGTCGCGTAAAACTTGCCGACCGTTACCTCGTCGTCGACTGAAAATTTAAAAATGGCTTTATTGTGTCTCGCGATAAACGTATTATATTCGGCCTGTTAAATGAAGGTTAAGATACCTCCAGGCGGTGGTACGACTTGGTCTAAAAGTTTTGGACTGGTTCTCTTCCAAATCTTCTTAATCACGGCTCTAAGTTCGGCGTTAGCATCGTCGATGTTTCCTTCCGTTTTAATCCTCAGTGATGTTCTTACAACGGCGAATAGGGTCGCATTAAAAAGGACCGTGCCGTCGCTGTTCAACGGCATGTTCATCGAAACCAGCCTCTGAAAAACGTATCGGCGAACGACGTATCGATTACGTATCGTATCTAATTACGTCGCTAGAACTTTAACTATCGACCGACCTTGCAGGCGACCCTGTGCGGACATAGTTTACCGAAACCCAAGGGCGGTGATATTTTTCGTAGGAGCGTTACAACGTCGAGATGCTTGATACGACCTTTCGCGTCGGGATCGTATTCGGACCATAAACGAATAAACTCGTCCAAATGATGCGGTCCCAATATCGACCAGTCTCTCGTCAAGTAATCAAAGTTGTCCATAATGACGGCAACGAATAGATTGATTATCTGAAAAGATTAGAAATGATCTATTATCGAATACGATTGGATTCAAAGAGATTGTGTCTAGGAGGTTTCTGGATAATGTATAATGGATAATGATAATTAATGTACCAGAAAGGAACAGAGAACGTAGAATGATATGAAGTAAGGAAATGCTATGTCCGATCCGCAACCGGATGGATTGTTATATTCGTCGCTGTTTGGATCGCACTTTACTTTGCTCGGTTGAGCGGAACAGTCCATCATGATCTCTTGCCAAGATTCACCTAAAGAAGGAAACAGAGTATTCGTCGAATTCGTCATTGCAACCCTAACGCACGTTATTGAATAAGTAAACTAAATAACGAAATGTTCGTACCTGTCGCAGATCTGAATAATACGAGGACTGCTTGGGGAAACGATTGGAAGTTGTTGTTACGATATATAGACGTTTCGTCGTCTATCGCGATCTTTCCGAATACCTATGGAACATAGGACAACGTATGGTTGGACAACGTTTATTAGTGGCGGGGAAGTTTCGTTGAAAGATAGAGAAAAGGAATCGTTCAATGCACTTTACCTGCATGCCTATTACCGCGTAGATGAAAAAAAGCATTATTATAAGAAGGGCTACGTAGGGTAGAGCCTGGAAGGATTTAATAAAGGTCCAAAGGAGCGTTCTTATGCCCTCTCCTCTGCTCAACAGTTTAACGAGGCGCATCACTCGAAATAGTCGAAAGAAATTAATAGAAATGATGGTCGAGCCGGGCTGAAAGAGGAAATTGAAGAAAGAGAAATATAATCAATTTAAAATCGAGAACAATGTTAAAAAAATATGAGAACAATGTTAAAAAATACTTACGTTAACTTCCGAGTATACGATGTCGATGAAACTTCCGAGAACGATAATGAAGTCAAATACGTTCCAGGCATCGCCAAAGTAATTCTGCGATCGTTAAAGAAATTCGTCAAAGGGCGCGAGAATTAGGAGGCTATTAACGATATATATTAACGATACGATAAAAATGTCGCTTAAGTTCGTACCTTGAATCGAAAA
The DNA here is from genome assembly GCF_912470025.1 of Vespa velutina. Taxonomy (NCBI): domain Eukaryota; kingdom Metazoa; phylum Arthropoda; class Insecta; order Hymenoptera; family Vespidae; genus Vespa; species Vespa velutina. Next base: position 401,928 of record NC_062195.1, read on the forward strand.
GCTGCGAGTTTGAAGACGAACTCGAGGGCGAACACTGCGGTGAAAATCATATTGAGCACGTCGAGAACTTCGGTGTATAGCGTTGGTTGCTGATAGAACTTCATCGCAAGGGTGACGGTATTTATCATGATCAATGTGAATATCGTATATTCAAACGGTTGAGAAGTGACGAACCACCAAACTTTGTATTGTATTCGATGCTTCGGTATATATCGTCGAACGGGTTTCGCTTTCAACGCGAACTCGATACAGTTCCGCTAGACGATCAATAAACTCGTTAAGTCGGCTGATGACGTTTTTCGATTACGTTGCGTTATTATAAACGCGTCGACGGTTTACGCGCGAGACCGTAAATAAATATCCGATCTTATTACCTGATTCTTATCGAGCTCGCAATTTTTGTACTCCTGTTCACCCTCGTTCTGAAAGGTGACAATGACGAAACCCACGAAGATGTTGACCATGAAAAATGCTATGATGATGATGTAGATGATGTAGTAGGCGGCCACGATCGGCCGAAAGTTGTGAATCGGTCCGTGATCTTCCTTGTTCGAATCGATCGACCAATTCAAAAGGCTAGCGTAATAATAACAAGAGAACGAGGGCTTTCAATGAGCGTATCTACTTCCTTCCGGCGTTTTAATATCTTATCGGAAGCATAACGTTACGTAAAAGCTCTTCCTTCTTCTTCGAGACATTCGTGCCAAAGTCAAAAGAGACTTACCCTGGCCAGCCTTCGAATGTTGAAACCGTAAAGAGGGTCAGCATCGCCTTGGCAACATCATCAAAGTGGAAACGACGTTGCTCCCACTCTCTTTCTCTAACGACAGGTCTATTGATATTGCCATTCTCGAATTCCAGATAAGTACCCCTGAAAGTAATGATGTCTCGAACGATATTACCCTTTCGACGTTAGGAGACGGCGTTGATTTTTAAAGGACGACACGATAGGTAGCCGTCGCCGCCGCCGTCACTGCCGCGCTACCGACAGGGATGTGATGCAAGGTGCATGCGATTTTACAAACGTAATTTCCCTCCCCCGATAGTTCCACCAAAGTTCTTTTTTCGATTTAACGACCTTTTAACGTTTTACCCTGGACTTTTCGTATCGCGTAAATTCAATTTCACGTTTAATAAAATTAATTTAATATAATTTATTGTCGATATAACTTACTGGCATTCTTCCTTCGTCATTTTCGATGCATCGGTACAATAGAAAAACTTGCCCTAAATAACATAAAAATATCGTTAGTGTAAGGGAGAAGGAGTCGACCTGAAATTTATAATATAATTCTTTTAAAAGCCACGGAGCGTATCAATAATCTTGAAAGCAGGTCAAGAAACTTAGTTGCCACGGTTAAAGTGCTTCGGTATAAAGCAACGAGCAACGATGCGTCATCTTTCGAGAAATGACGAATTTTTAATATTCCAAGATATATCTTATATCTTATACATGCGAATCGCCAAGAGAATAGGTATCGAAGAGAACAGGTATAACGATCCTTGACGAAACGTTTCGCGTTGAACGTGTTATTATTAATGAGAAAGTAAATACGAGGTCTCTCTCATTAACAGGACACTGCTTGACCGACTTTCTGGATTATCGAAAATGTCTCGCATAGTTGAGCACACTATATTAATTGGCCATTCTTGCAAGAGCAAATAATAAAACGTTAGCGTGTGATCGAGTAAAGTAAAAGTGTTAGATCGGTGAAACTCGGGTGTGATAGGTAGATAGATAGATAGATAGACAGACAGACAGACAGACAGACAGACAGACAGACAGACAGACAGACAGATAGATAGATAGATAGATAGATGGATAGACAGACAGATAGATTGATAGAGTGAGAGACGGGGGGTGGGTAGGGGGGGGGGGAAGTTGGGAGAGAAGAAGAAAGAGATAGAGAATGAGTACATTCCTTTTGACGTGCAAATACGTGTGTGGTATGTAGTTATATGTACAAATGAGACGATACGATGATCCTCGATCGATCCTCTTGTTAATTGATCGTACAGAAAATATTGAGGTATCCATCGGTCTGTAACTCTGTACAAGTGGAAAAGACGTCGTGGATAGAGCTCGAAGAGTGAATTAGATATCAAGATTGGGAATTGGCCCTATGTACTCTTCGATTTAAGCTCCGTATGTCGACGACGACGACGACGAATACATCGATCGATTATATACGGCGCCGTTAATGCGTTTTAACGGGATAACGCGAGAATGCCTTCTCCGCCCGTTTGGAAATTTCGGGGAAAATTCGATGCACCCTCTATTATTCGCTTATTTCCGACTACGTTATATCTATTAGAAAGCGTGATCTCTTTCAAGACGATAATTGACGCCCGCTATTGGATTACAGCGCGTTTCGGTAAAATGAATTAGATCTATGGCTCGGTAGATTATAAGGAAAGATAATTAATAGGAAAATACATATATGAGAGAAGATCTCGCGAGTACTCGTATACGCGAGGGAATTTGCGCTCCGATTACGACGTAATTTTAGCGCGAGAATATTTTTCAAATGTTCTTTTCTTTTTTCTTCTTCTTTTTTCCTTTTCAAACCGAGTCAAGTACGCGCCGACATTGGATTCGTTGTGGGTTGAAAACGGGCGAAGAAAAAAAAAAAAAGCATTGAGAATGCGCCAACAGCGGTGCGCCAAGCTGAACTTACTAATTGCTAGCCAAGCAGAAGCTCTTACAATTGGTACAAAGGACAGATCGAAATAACGCAGCTTTCGTCGGCGATTCTTTCTGTCTTGTAATCCATAATTGCTTGCAAGTGAAAAAGCACAGGCGTTACGGGTCGTCGCTCGTGCAGAAAACAGCATCGTCCTTATCCTTCGTATGGAAATGGTATCATTCTTTATAATATTGCATCTCCTCTGCTTGTGAATCATTTGAAATGATCGTCGTATCCTCGATAGGGTGAAACAATTCGATGCACTCGGGACGGTAGCAACGCCATGACCGACTTTTCGATGACCTCTCGACCGATTTCATTTTCTTAAAACGTTCGAAAGCAAGAAAAATAATCATTTTTCTTTGTCCTTTTCATTCATATATTTCTTCCCGGGAGAAGACGTGCACGAAGCTAAAAGAATATTATCTTACGACACGTTTAACGGCCCCTTTAACGCGGAGGAGACGACTTTTTTTTTTATCACCTGTACGCGTTAAACTCATCCTATCCGTAATAATTAAAGTAGACGTTTAATAATCATGCACCGTTTCGACGTACTCCGTTCAATTTCCTAATCACACACATTACCGGATAAATAGTGTTCCCATCGGTGAGCGAGTCGATGGTTCGTTTTTTTTTCTTTTACCACTTTCTACTTATCTCCGTCATACTTATATCTATTTATTAACTAACGACTAACTATTTCTTACATGCTAATTTATATAATAATTTATGTCAAAATATAATCTACAAAATAACTCTTATTAATAGATTCGGCCAAACGAATACCATCGGATTCGTTCATATCGATCAACGATTATTACAACGAAACAAAGCACAAGGAGAGAAAGTGCGATACTTTGTCTCTCGGTAATTCGTTTTTCCGTGTAAAACCGCTGATAACTTGTAAATTTCGTGCACCTGATTTCGTCCGGCATGCACTACGGCTAAAGCTACATTCTCACATTTACAAGGGAACATTGGCATGCCATATTAAACATTATCTTATACCTATTTCGACTATCGAGTATGACGACTACAAATGCATTCATTGAATCGGTGCGACTGATGATACGTAAATATATTTATACATAGTTATAAATAAAATATATCCGCTTAGTGACCTCCTTTGATTTTTACACGCGAAACTGTTAACAGTGTTATTGTGTATTACCGTGCTCCGATAATGACATAACCATTAACACGAGGAGAAGTATCGACAGCAACCAGAGATAACGCGTTTAAGATAATCAATCACTGTCACATGGTCTTTCGCGATGTTTAAGTCTAATATAGGATCGATAGGAACAAGTATCGATATACGGTTATGTAAATACACGCGCCTTCAACTTGGTAAATCTCGTGACAACGATTGGTATCAAATGCGATTTTATTTATGATATATTCCCATTGCTATCGCCTTTCTCTTCGTCGAATGAAAGAGAGTACGGTCTAGGGTTAATTCGATAAAATGTTATATTTAAATGGTACATCAAAGTTGGTCGTGTAAGTACATGCACAAACATCATCGAAACACGTGGTGCCTAAGTGCTCGAAAGGTTCGAATCGCAGAAAACAGATCGATAGACAGATTTAATGCATCGAAAATCGCAATTGTCGTATTAGCTTCGAAATCTATATCTTCGATTTCCAATCTCCAATCGTTGTAACGAAATCAGCGATATCCGCCATGCGTCGATTTCCTTTTGAGGCCACCGCGTATTTCGCGAAGGAAATTCGAGTTTCCGAAAAACGGGAAACGGCTTGTAAAGCGAGTTTTAGACGAGAGAGAGAGAGAGAGAGAAACAGGAAGAGAGCTAGATAGATAGATAGATAGAGAAAGAGAGAGAGAAAGAGAGAGAAAGAGTGCCTATCGCCGACGAAGAGAGGAAGAGAGAGAGAGAGAGAGAGAGAGAGAGAGAGAGAGAGAGAGAGAGAGAGAGAGAGAGAGAGAGAAAGGGGAAGGAAGAATAAAGGAAAGGAAAAGAAAAGAGAAAAGATCGTCGCTGCTTTATAATCATAGCCTCTAATGTGATGGTGTTGTTGGCGTTACCTTAAACAGCTGTACCCCGATAACAGCGAACATGAACTGTAGGAGATAGGTGACCAACATAATGTTGCCAATCGTTTTAATGGCGACAATCACACACTTCACTACGTACTTTTTACGTAGTTCGGGGCAGGTGAGCAGGGCGTACGAGCACAGCGGGGAAGACGGGGTGGTGAGAGTAAGAGAGACAGAGAAAACAAAAAAAAACAGAATAGCATTAATCGGGGGTATAGCTATTTTCATTCTTTAGGGGCTGTGCGACTTATTTTTTTTTCTTTTATTATTATTATTATTACTATTATTATTATTATTATTATTATTATTATTATTATTATTAATATTAAAGGGGAAAACGTTAGAGAGGAAAAGAACGCATAGGTGGGCACGAACGTTATCTCACTCCTTTCCATTCAATCATACTTTTAATTTTTTTCGTTTCTTTTGATATTTTCTTGTTTTTCTCATAAATATTTATCTCCTTTCGGTAAAGCTCCTATCGTATTTGATTGATCTCTCGTTTGTCTCTCGTGACCTATTACCGCTAATAGCAAGAGGAGGAAAATGAAAGCGATCTGCTACCGGTAAGCATTGCCTCTTCTTTCCGATACGATTAACGACGTAGTATGTACACACACACACACACACACACACACACGCGCGCGCACACATACGCGCGCGCGTAAAATACATCCAATGTATTAGGACGACTATAGACAGGGAGGCGAACGAGGCTTAGCTCTTGCGCAAATCGTATCTCGTTTCTCGCGAAATTTCGTTTTGAAGGGTGCTCTCTCCGCTCTCGGAGAGAAAGAGCCGAATAGATAACCGTAGGAAAACGATAATGAGACTGGCATTAAATCGGTTTTAAACCCAGCAAGTCGCTCGCTTTCCATCTCGACTCTCCTTTCATCAGTTAAATCGTTCGTACGACGATTCGCTTTCCTTTTATTTTTCCATTTTCTTTTTCTTCTGTTTCTTTTCTATTTACTTATTTTTCTTTTTCATTCTCTTATTCCCTCTTTTCTTTTGTTAACTTTTCTCGCAGCCTGACTTTTAGACCATGACATACAAACTTATATAGGTGTATACACATATATACGCACACGCGAATCGCGATCATGTGAGCTTTTCTCTTTTCAATCGTGAACTAAGCCCTCGCCATCCATCCAACCCACACTATTTGTTGTTGGTTATCGCGGTGTTCATTTTTTCTCGGCAATGCACCTATGGGATTAAAGTAACGTTTTACATCGTCGTCCGTTCCTCCTCGAAATCTCACCGATCGCACCAATTTGAGTGCTTTTCTATTCAGTCACGTTCGCGAGTTTAACCTGGAGAGAAGAGACATAGAGATAGAGACAGATAGATAGAGAGAGAGAGAGAGAGAGAGCAAGAGATAGAGAGAGATAGAGATAGATAGAGAGAGAGAGAGAGAGAGAGAGAGAGAGAGAGAGAGAGAAATATAAAAGAAACGGGAAACGATAGTCATCGCGGATCGTTTACGTTCCGTCAAAATTGCTAAGTTGCGTCTTTTCGAAATCTTAACAAAATTAAATTAAGAATAAGAGAGTCGAGCGTCATCGGCTCGTTCGTCTCGCTTCGCTATTTCATTCTAAAATTTCGGAACACTTGCATCATCCTCTCGCATTCCGTCGAACACTAGGCACTCGCAATCTAGCTAAAATCAAATCAATGCGAATACTTCATAAAATGCTACGTTTCTTTTGTCGTCGTGTGTGTTCGTGTCTGCGTGTGTGTATGTATAAAAGACTATTTGCTCGCTTGGCCGCATATACTTATAGGAGAGATAGATAGATAGACAGATAGATAGAGAGAGAGAGAGAGAGAGAGAGAGAGAGAGAGAGAGAGAGAGAGAGAGAGAGCGAGAGATAAAGAGCGAGAGATAAAGAGAAAAAAGGAGAAAGAGAGGAGCATATAGAGATAAGCGATCGACACACATGAAACTACGAGAGCGATATATTATTTTGTGTTTGACTAAATGCTTCGCTTTTGCTTAATGTTAATTAGACGAAACTAATAAACACACACTGTGTCTATGAACATCGACTAAACTATACTACGATCTTCTAAATCTCTTTGTATATGTATTGTACGTTCACGTTAGGCCATCAATCGAAAGTTAAACGGTGTGTTAGTCCGTGCAAAATGAATGTTAACGGTATGAAAAGAATCGTCGATCATTCGCGAGCTCGTATTCTTTTTTGTACAATGAACACTGTTTGACCATTACTGTTGACCTAGGATTTTTCTTTTCTTTTTTCCCTTTTTTTCTTTTTTTTTTTTTGTTCGCAAATATCTGGAGGTTGAAGCGGAGTGTACCCAAGGAGGTAAGTCGTTTAAATTGTACGTTTAATATGTATTGGATATCGATCGATCCCTCTCGTTGCGTTTCGATACGAAAATATAATCGCGTAAGACTTATCGTCGATCTTTTACGATGCCTTCCGTAAGGAATTTCGCTTACTCGACGAATTTCGTTTGCGTTTCTATTTTCAAAGAACGAGGTCGCGCGACTACAAAATTTCCTTTGGAAATTAAACCAACTGTTATCTCGACTATAATTCCAACGAGGAGTTATCCTCGAATGATCGGGATCATTCGTCGATCTATATACCTAGCGAATAAAAGATAAATGTAGAAAAGATAGCTATCTGTGAACTTATATATTATTGCCTCTTCGTTGAAGCAACAACAATTATGCTTGGGTAAATGCAAGGAGCACGATTCTCCATTTGCCGTGTCTTTTCGTCGGTTCCATCATTTTTTCCTTTCACTTTTCTCGTTGACGAGCCATGATGAAAAGCCATTAAAAGTGCCTCCTTCTTTTGTTTTTCCTCTTCCGTTTCTTCCCCTTCTCCGTGTCATTCTTCTTCTCGTTTTTTATTCCTTTCTCTTGTGTTAATATAGCGGCACACCACTGCAACGCTCAGCCGGCACAAGCATGCAATTTTCAAACAATCTTTCTACTACCAAAAGTCTTTTTTAAACAGGAAAGCCTGCGTGAATTGTTGTCTTTTACCACTACTTACTACACATCTCACAAGTTTTTCAATCCCATGTTTCTCGACAGAGATATAGAGACAGCTCGATTTGTAACTAACGATTAGTTTTTACCGATCGTGGGATCGTACCTTTAATAGAGATCTGTAGTTGGCAGTTTTGCGGCACGCAATTGTATAGTAATGTTTTTTCAAGTGTTTCAAGGAGAATATGAATATGCGGTTTTAAATATTGTGTCGATCGATGAAAATTGCTCTGTTTTAGTAGTCCAGCTTTAAAGATTCGAGCGGCGAAGTGTAACAGCGAAAGGAAGTAGAGACATGTGTATGTAATATATAATATGTGTATATATATATATATATATATATATATATATATATATATATATATATATGAGACCGTGTAAAAATAGACAAAAAAGTGAAACAAAAACGAAGAAATGAAAGCTTGGGTTTAAAAAAAAAGAAAAAATGAAGGGCGTAATGGACCCTACGCAAAGTCTCTAGTCTCACGAAAAAAAACTCATTTTTTATTCGCTTTGCTTGAGTTACGGTCTCTTCTCCCCCTCCTCCTCCTCCCCCCCCCCCCGTTTACTCGTCTTTACGTTATTTTACGATACCTTAACGATGTGACGCGACACGACGTTATTTCAACGGATTTTCGTAAAGCGACGTACTTGAAAATCCTTTAAAAGTATATACAGTACGATAACAGTCGTATTTCTTAACATCGTTAAAAGCATCGTGTTCTACCGTCTTTATGTCATTATGTTAGTATCGACATCGAACAACGATTAACAACAAACTAGGTTCTATACTCGGGTAAAGAAAGAGGGAAGAAATTCGTCGTTATACGATTACTTCGGGGATTAACGTGGCACGTATACAAAATTATGAATATTCGTTTTCAAGGTGCTTTTACATGAATTATCTCTACGCGTACGTATAAATAAAAAATAAATGAATAAAATGAAAAAAGCAATGATTCGACATCGTCAACGTGATTATGAAGAAACTCCATGTCCGATTGAAATTCAATTTAACGATATGTAATCGTTATGCAGAATTATTTATCGTTACCAATTCAAATTGATGTTTATCCAATATATCGAGATGGTAATGCGCATAGATTAATCGTAAAAGCAGCTTTAGGATAAACAAACTTTTCCGACAAGGGCTCGAGGAATTACACAAAACAAACATGGTCGCGTTGAGAGGTTTCGGGGAGAGTGCCGAGACAAGAAACTCAATTATTAAGTTATACGCAAACAGCTCACTTCGCAGGAAAGATACCCAAAGGTGCATTTGACGGAAAGAAACAACGGTCGCCAAGTACTCGCAATCTCTCTTGATCATTTATTTTAATATTTTTTTTTCTTTCCTTTCTTTTTTTTCTATTTTTCTTTTTTTCCCAAATCTTCAACTTTCGACATTAAATTCGATGAGTTATCTTGAAAATATAAATAAATTGGTAAATATTATTAGAGAATGTTTGAATCGTCGGAAAGATTGCGAGAATAAGACGTAGGCGTACCTATGAATTTTTTTTTGGTTTTTTAATTGGCATTGCATTGAGTGCTTGAAAGAACGAACGAACGAACGAACGAACGGACGAACTTATGATTTTGAAGGGAAGTGTCAATGATGATAGAAGGTTGTAATCATTAAGGTTGTTTTGGTACATTATGCCACTCTAGTGTACTACAAATAGAAAGAGATAGAAAGAAAATAGAGAGAGAAAAAGACAGTGAGAGAGATAGATAAATAGATAGATAGATAGATAGATAGACAGAGAGAAAGAGAGAGAGGAAGAGAGAGAGAGAGAGAGAGAGAGAGAGAAATATAGAAAGATAGAGAAAGGTATGGTAAGTCTCAGAGGACCTTTTATTTTTGTAGCAATTTGGGGCCTGGCAATCCTACCTTGAAAAGTTGTACGCCTATGACGGCGAACACGAACTGCAGGAGGCTGGTGACGAGGACTATGTTTCCGATAGTCTTTACCGCTACGATGACGCATTGTACTACGTGCTGGGTTCAACATTAATCATAATATAGATTTGCCCTACACGAGAGAGATTACGCGTGGTCGGCACACATTTATATATAATTTTTTTTTTCCTTTTTTTCTTTTTTTTTTTTTTTTTTTTTTTTTTTTTCTTTTTTTTTTCATCACGTCGCACGAGAAAGTTTTGCGAGAGGTAGACGAGTCTCGCGTTACACACACATATGTATGTGCACGCGTGTGTATTTATTTGTTATCTCTCCTCATATAGAGGATCTTTAATATCTCCGCAAAGAGATTCTCATGCAAGGCGTAAAGACGACAGCCTCGAGATTTCGCTCGTTTCAGTTGATTCGCCGTCCGATCCGTTTCTTTCGATTCTAGCACGTTCTCGCTTCGTGGATCTTCGTCGTCGATCATTCATTTAGGAAGGAAATGCGCGTAGAGATCACGGATATTAGATATCCATCGGTTGCGTTTAAACCAATGTAAATACTCTTTACACGTTATTACTTGTATCTACTTGATCGCGACGCGTTTGCGTCTATCATAGGTAACTGTCGACGAGTCAGAAGTAATCGTCGCTCTAATCGTTAAGAGAAATCGCCCTACCTTTAATCCCTTGGCACGGTTGATGGCGCGCAACGGTCTGAGAACGCGCAACACCCTGAGTATCTTCACCACCGATATAGCGCCAGAACTGAAAAAGAAGAAGAGGACGAAGAAGAAGAAGAAGAAGAAGAAGAAATAGAAGGAGGAGGAGGAGGAGGAGGTAAGCCCGGAGAGGGATAGTAGCAAGTACGGAACGCTATAAAATTCTTTAGCATCTTATTTACCTCCAGACTATAGAAACAAGGGATACGCAGACGACAAGAAGGTCGAGTAGATTGAAGGCCGATCGGCAGAAAGCACCGTCGTGAATAACAAATCCGTACGATATCATCTTCAGGCAGATCTCGATCGTGAAAACGCTAGTAAAGAAATAATCGAAGTAATTCAGGATCTGAAAGATATGAAAAGAGCTTACGAGTGACACATGTTTCGTCTACGCCTCTTTGACATTTCCAAAAAAAATCAGCTTTGCTAACGAGCGATTACTCGTTAAGCTTTTCTACCTGATTTCTGTATGAAGAAGAACTTAATGGATCCTCGGCAGCCAACATGGCCGACGATATCATGATGCAGGCTAAGATCACATTACCGAAGTAGCTGTGATTACAAAGCCAATGACAAAATACTCGAAATCTAAAAATTCAAAGTGTCGCGTTACATCAAACGCAAAGAAAAGTTATTCGATCGATTTAAGATATCAATGATGATTGCATTTACCTGTTGTTTTGAGAAAAAATAAAAAAGGAGGAACCCGGCGGGATGGGTTGCTTTTTCGTAGCCGTGTTGTACTCGGACATTCTTCGTGGCCTGGCCGATACTTCTTGTCCTTCTTCTAACGATAAGATAAACGTTGAAAAATTTGAGAATGCATAAAGAATCGTTTCACCGGTACTCCATTACTTAGGATATTTGGTCATTTTTCTAACGTAACAGGTCAACGTGAAATATTAGAGACCTTTCGATTCGAACGCTGTTTAAAAGTATAAGGTATATAAGGGTGATGGAACGATTCGACGTCCGGTACGAAGGATAAACGATTTTGGTTCGACATACGCACAAAAAAAAAAAAAAGAAAAAAGGAAAAGAAAAAAAAAGAAAAGAAAAAAGAGAGAAAAAACAACAATTCACGCAATCAATTTACCATGTATCTCGTTCTGCTCGGCCTCTTCCTCCTCCGCTTCCTCGTCCGATATTTCGATATTTAAACGAACTTTGTGCGTGTTCCCGTCGTCGCTCTTCTCCGATCTAAAATCGTTCGGTTATATGCAATATGTAATAGATCGCGTGATTGAAATTACAAGGAAGGATCGAGCGAAGGGCGTATCTACATCAAATGGCGAAATTGACAGGAACATTTCGTCGCGACAACGTGTCGCGATAACTTAACGATAGGAAACCATCTAACCAGTAATATTACACGGGGCTTACGTTTCAGTGTCCAAAGCAGCCTCGTAATCCTCCATTGTCTCATTAGGATCGTGCTCCATATCCGTAGCACCACCCTCGTCTTCGCCGCCAGTTTCTCCGCCATCTCCAGCTTCACCGCTGATCTCGTCTCTCGCCGGCGACCCACTGTGAGATTTGTTCTTCTCCGCCTATCAAAACGAATCATCCTTTTCTCCTTTAGACCTTTCGTCGCATCGTTTTTTTTTTTTTTTTTTTTTTTTTATTATACTCCAAAACGTCCGACACTAATCCGATGTTTGTTAATTGCTTAAGAAGCGTAACTTTTCTTCTTTTTTTTTTTTCTTTTTCTTTTTTTTTCTTTTTTTTCTTTTTTTGTAACGAGATCACGTAAATGAAAGACGCCGTTGCAATAATGTAAGTAGATCAAGGGCTTTTCTTTCTCTTCGTACGTTCGTTAGTCGCCGGCAAAAGAATTATTTATTCGTACGTATCGCTCTTCGTCAAGAACTTATGTAGCATTCTTTAAATAAATTTTACTTTCTCCTGGCGCGAAATGCTATTATTTCGTGTCGAATGAAATTTAACATTTTAATCGCTCAGCGTGACGCTCAGCGTGAAAATTTTTTATATTTCTGAAAAACGTTGAAAAAATGATTCTTATAAATCAAAAATATTTTCATTTAGTCTTTGTCGCGAAGCGCTTAAGCACACTTGACTATCTATATATAGTATCACGGGACGGAGAGCGGTGCGTGCACGTAACAGTTCCGAGCTAACGTCGAATAAGGTGGATGCAAAAGATTCATAGCGAGCGTTAAAAGTCCGCTCAAGCGGCTTCGAACATCATCGACGCGAGATACTCGCAAGTGTGTCAGAGCTTCATAAATGGCTATAAAAGCGATCAGTTGCCGCTCCAATTTTTTTCTATGCACTGCCACCAGAACACATTATCGCCATCGCTGACACACGAACGTTTTACATCTCATAGTAACGTCGATACAGGAGGCTACTCGCAGCGGATGGTACAATGATAATAATAATAACAAAAAAGAGATATCTTTTCTCAATATTAAAATAGATTCATTTAGAAATTACACTTACCTCCTCTTCGGCCTCCTTCTCAATGGCCGTTAACGATTCTGCATCTGCGAGATTGTCAACCGCGATGGCCAAGAAGACGTTCAGAAGGATATCTGCGTTGCTTCGTTCGTTAAGGATTTAACGCTCTATTATCGGAGAGAATAATCGTTTCGAGATTCTTTTATTATTAAAATTGTCTCTCTCTCTCTCTCTCTCTCTCTGTCTGTCTGTCTGCGTGTCTGCGTGTCTGCTCGTTGAAGGTCGTAAAAATAATAGCTAACGATAGCCACGAGGAAGGAAAAAAGGATACAGTTACCGCATATGAAGAGAACAATGAAGTAAGTGCAGGCTATAACGCCGGGACTAGAAACGCCCCCGTAAGCTCGAATTCCAACGTACATTACCGCATTCCAGTCCTCACCGGTTAATATCTGTGAAAATGAAGGAGCCAGAAAAGGTGATAACCTTCCGCTAACGAAGATAATTAGAACGAGTATTAGTTTCGTTCCAGGAGCTTTGTTAAATCGTAAATAGAAGAATGGAAAGGAACGCACTAGTAGTTAGGGGTAAAAAAAAAAAGTTGGCCGTGCGTGACTCTTAAACTTTCCACTTACAATTAATTTTGATTAAAATCGTGCTCGTGCGTAAGAACAATTACGTTCCAGTGGTCACGTTTCTTCTTCCTTTCGCGATATATATTTTCTCTTACCTGAAAAACGGTGAGTAAGCTTTGCCAAAAACTATCAAAATTGTGCCTTGGTTTGTCCTGGAGATCGGCGAAATTAAACTTTCCACCGAAAACCTGTAAGGGAATTAAGTTTAGTGAAAAATAATGTGGAAAGAGGGAGAATATTAGAAACGTACCTGCATTCCTAAGAGTGCAAAAATTACGATGAAAAGGAAGAGCAAAAGTAAGAGAGAGGCGATCGATTGAATCGAATTCAACAAAGAAGCCACCAAGTTGGAGAGCGATCTCCAATATCTACAAAAGAATTCAATTTGATCTCTTTGATTTCTCGCTGCGAATGACCGATTTAAATAATTCGTTGGAGGATGGAGTAGCAGGGTGGCAACGAAATGATCAGACGATAGATACTTACTTTGTTACTTTGAATACTCTCAATAGTCTGACGCAACGGAGCACGGAAACTCCGAGAGGTGGCATTACGTTCGTGTTCGTAAGGATCATCTCGGTTATCGAGCCGATCACGACGAAACAATCGAAACGATTGAACAAAGAGACGAAGTAACCCTAGGAGAAGCGCGTACGAGATATAAATATCTATTATATAGCGCTAGCTAAAAGAATATTTTACCTGAAACCCTAAACTGTACATCTTCAGTATCATCTCCATGGAGAAGAGAGCGATGAAAAACATATTGGTGATCTCTGTAATTGAGAAACACAGCAAAAAAAAAACAGAGAGAAAAGGAGAGAGAGAGAGAGAGAGAGAGAGAGAGAGAGAGAGAGAGAGAAAATACAACGTAAAGGAGTATATTTTTTTAAGCGAGGACTCTCCTCGCGCGTTCGGTTTTACCTTGAAAATCGTCCAACCAATGCGGTTGATTGTAATGCTCGGTCGCGAGAACTACGGTGTTTAAAAAAACGAGCACTATGATGAGCCAATAAAAGGCCTGCGATTTCACGGCTTTTCTACAGGCTCGTCGCAATCGTCGATTCACCCTGCAAATTCATCAAGGACGATTCGTTTCATTTCTTTTCCTTTTTTTTTTTTCCTTTCTCGTTGTTCTCGATTCTTTTTCGTGAAATTTTGAAGAAGAACGCACGATAGAGGAAAACACATCGGAACTGTACCTGTCTAAATCTCTCTTCTTTCTCTTCCAAACGGGTTCCTGTTGGATCCCTTCCTCGTCGCCCTCCAATTGATCCGTACTCTCCATTTCGTTTTGTTGTTTCGCTAGAAACATGAGTCGATTTGCGAATAATCCGACGAAGAAAAAATCACACGAGGTAACCTTTAGGTAATATAATCGCACTCACACTTTCCATCTTGTGCTTTGGGCTCGTCGGCTTCCGGCTCGATATCCTCGGCTTGCGTTATCCAATCGAGATATCCTCTGAGATCGTCCTCGATTTGTTGTTTCTCCCTGAGCTTGTGAAAGTCACCCCGAGCCTTTGCCTTCTCTCTTTCCTTTGAGAACTCACTGCATCCGAAGTAAATGCATACACGGATAGCGCCGTGATTAGAGGCATTTGAAACGAACGTAATTGGGCCATTCGTATAAACGAACACGCAAATATATCCACGTCGAAGTATTATCAAAAAGAAACTTAACAAACTCACTGGATCATTTTCGAATTATCATTAGTAATTGGATGATATGACGAATTTATAAGAAAAACTCGTTCTCGCGTATATCTGGACTTGAGCGACGAATAAAACGTAAAAAGAGAGGGAAAATAAACGCCTATCGTCGATATCGTTTTCACGCATCGATCGGCTCGTTTGCTTTGCCGATATGCAACGAAGTGTGTCGATACCTAAAGAAAGAGATATTTATATCTCATCCCCAGTCGAGGATTACAAAACTCCCTTAGGACGGATACAGACGAGCGCATACCTAAGAGATACCTACGCAGCCTATAAAATCTACAAAAGATGGAATCAAACTCGTCGTTTAATGTCGCATCGTATTCGACATTACGTGCGTATAGATGTATACTATTAAATCAACCTATTGTTAATTAAATAATTTAACTGCCGAGAGCGAAGCACGCTTAATATCTTCTGCGAATGTAAAAAGACGAAACTTGATATCAGTATGGAACAGGGAAAACACAGAATACAGAGGTTTACCGTTCTATGCATTGAAAATTATGAGGCGGAGAGGAATAAAGAATAAAAAAGAGAAAAAAACGAAGAAGACAACGCAAAAGTAAAAGTTCATCGATAATGGATCGTACAGTTTCGTACAAACAATGGTAGACGACGCGAGTGGCACTTTGAAAATATTATATACTCCAACGTAGATTTGAAATTCAACCTACGACCACGCGTAAAAATACAATCGGCTTAATTTCTCTTCTATTATTTACAAAGTCGTATCTACTTTTGAAGTCGTATCTACAAATCGAAATTCTTTCGTGTAACACTTACCCAGACAACACACCGAGAATTAGATTCATCACGAAGAAGGCTCCGAGTATAACCATGGAAATAAAATAAATCCATTGCCAAGAACTTCCCATCGCATCTTCTATCTGCGAAAAAAGACGTGAAAAGAGAAAGAGGGGGGGCAGGGAGGGCCGGGGGTAGAAAGGAGAGAGAACGAATAGCACTCTCTTTCGCGAAGAACTCGTTTCAATATCCAAGTTAAAAACTTACGTTGTAAAGTACTTCGGTCCAGCCCTCTAGGGTGATGCATTGAAAGACTGTGAGCATGGCCAAACCAAAATTATCGAAGTTCGTAATGCCATCGTTCGGACCTTCCCAAAATTGATTGCTGCAGTAGAAATCGGGTCCGAGGGTACTGCACTGAAAACCCATAGGACCACAGGGAACGGGATCGCTCATTAGTTCATCTGCGAAATAAAAAACAGATTATCAAATACGTTAGACAATTTTCTGTAAAATTGTTAAACTTTTTATGCTATTCTAGCATCACTTTCGATCGATATCATATCTCAAAAATAGGTCTCGTCCGGGCAATCGAACATTGCGAATTTCTTTCTTCCCTCTTTCCTAGGCAAAAATACTCGCTCGAAAATCATAGTTAAAATGTGAATGTGTTGGATGTTTTTATCTCTCTCTCTCTCTCTCTCTCTCTCTCTCTCTCTCTCTCTCTCTCTCTCTCTCTCTCTTCCTCCCTATCCATCCATCTCTCCTTTCGACCATTAGCTAGACGATCGATCGTCCAGTACGAGCCCGAACTCGCGATAAAATGATTTGGCATGAACAACAGTTCTATTTCATCTCCGATATCCACGACTCGGCTTTCTATGTAACGCCTCCTTGAAGTATTCCACGTAGAAATATATCGTCAGCGACAGATCTGTCGCACGCATATGGCTTTCTCATAAAGCAACTGTTTACCAAGAAGAAAAGATCTGACGCGCGTAAGCACGAGCCACGGTTCTACCGCTAAGAATAATTAGACGGCGACTTGGTTTTGCTACTGGCTGAATCATATCTAAAATAGTGTCGCCTCGAAAACTGTGTTTCGAGGTTAAACCGAGAGTTTCCTTGGGAAACAATATTTTTTCCGTTTGTTTCATCGAACATTCGTGAGAGTTTCTCCAAAAGTTTTTACTCCCGGCGCACTTGCGGATAATTTCATTTCCGTCTCTCCGTTAGCTCGAAAAAAAAAAAAAACGTAAGCTCTAACGAACGTAGGCAACTCTCGCGGCGATCTTTTTTCTTCTTCTTTTCTTTTTTTTTTTTTTTTTTCTTTCTCTATCTCACTCATCCAATCCTATTTCCTCGCTATTCAAAGATACCAAAGTCATTACCAGTCACGTTGTGTCTACACGTCTTGTGCATCTTCCCGGAAAAGAGCTCGAGGCCGATGATAGCGTAGATGATGATGACGAAGAGAACCAACAAGGCAATGTGCAAAAGCGGTATCATCGCTCTTAAAATGGAGTTTAGGACCACCTGAAGACCTGTTGATATCGTATATAGGGCATTAAACGTTACGTGCTTTAATCGCCTTCAATATATTATATACAACTTAATATATCTTTATATATGCATGCACGTTTATTCGCCAACGTGTATTACTCTCTCGAAATGGATTCTTACTTGGTACACCGGAAACCAGCCTGAGAGGTCGTAACACTCGAAAAGCCCTCAACGCCTTAACGTCGAATCCTTCTTTCATAAGCATCGCCAATACCGTGCTCATCATTCTACGAACAATAAAATATGAAAATGTTTTACAATTTGACGATGTCGTAAAACCTTATTGATCAAAATATAAACGTGTTTCTTCGGAACAGGAGTTATTAAGACGGAGCCGATGTCGATGCACGATCCATCGGAAAATCACGGTGATCTTGGAACTTGACGATTTGTAAAATCGAATATAAACGCTTTACATGATGTCAATGCGTTCGCAACGATATTTTTATCGTTACGAGCCTCTTAGATTTCATCTTTTACGACGTCATGAAAACTTTCCTCCTCCTCCTCCTCCTCCTCCTCCTCCTCCTCCTCCTCCCCCCGCAGAGATGACTGCAATCCGACCTCGATGCTCCTCCACCGATTCTTCCAATCGCGCAAATCGCGTTAATTCGATCGAGCGCGGATTACCTATTAATATCGCGCGTTAATAATTATCGCGCTCTAATACGATAATTCCTTTTTCATACTCATTGATCATTATTAATCGAAGCACGAAACGCAAAGACGCTTCGAATCGTTAGAATATCGTATTGTACGATTCTAAGCATCCAGCGAACGAGAACCTATGTCTACTTTTTACGTATCTTTTCAAGTCGGTTAAACCGCGACATGAGGGATAAACCGTCGTGCGCAACCTATCGATCGTTATCCAATGGTTGACCAATTAGATTAGAATCAATAATAGAATCAGCTATTTCATTTCGTCGGTTCAATTCGAATCCGTATAAACGTTGACCGACCAACCGACGACGGAAGCTATCCGGATTATTTGCAATAATTATCGTCAATTTCGAACGTTCGTTATTGCGCGACGATGAAGCTTTTTAAGGTCTTTAATCGAATGAAAATGATATAAAAACTCACCCTATGACGACTATCGTAAAGTCCAGCACGTTCCAGCCGTTGCGCAGATAAGCGCCCGGATGGGCGACGAATCCGTAGGCTATGATCTTCATTATGCACTCGGCCGTAAAAATGACGAGAAATACGTATTCTATCTTTTCCTGAAATTCAAATGATATCGTCTGAAATTTTCTTTTTTCTTTTTTTTTTTTTTTTCTTTTTTCTATCGTGTAAACGTCGATAATCAAGATCGATTTTAATTTCGTAAAAACGGAAGAGGATGGTCGTTGGCAAAATCGATTCATCCGTACGTTATCGTACGTACGAATCGCGTGTGACGTGTATTGATAACAGGAACACACGTCACGTTACTCGCGAGGGTGTAAACATCCGTACGGCCTACGCTTTCCAAGTATCAAGCTTTGTCGTTTTTACCCGAGGAATATAAAAGGCTATCGATTTTTCGATGAGAAGAAAGCGTTCTTAAACGTTAATCGCGTTTTCAAACGTTCCTGCCCATTAATAGGTATATAACAGCGCGTGTGATATTTTTAATCTTTCGCATAGATACGCGCTTTTATAGCCGGCCGTAAAAAAGAAGAACTTGTTTTAGTCGGTGAGCCGAGCTAATTAAGAGTAACAGGTATCTGAGCGAAAGAAGGGAAAATTGCATTCTTAAAAGGCAGAATGCACCACCGTCTCTGACAGCTCTCGGGCACAATGGGCGTCTTGCGAGTTATATACACCGCGTACATATGTATCTATCTAGATGGATGTGCGAAATATAATGGATGCGACAGACGAGCGTCTATTAGCGTCGTGGAAGAGGATTTGTTCTGAAACGTCGAGCCGCTCGACCGTCGTTTGAACAATTACGCGACGCGACCGACGTCTCGCGCAATTTCTTTTTTCTTCTCTTTGTCTTTTCTTTCCCCCCCCCCCGCCCCGCCCCCACCCACCCACTCATCCCTTACCCTTTCCAAAAGCTTCTCGCGTCGAACGCTAAACGCCGAAAGAATAATCCGCCTTTTCGATGTTGTCCCACGGGAAAAAAGATAAGAAATATCGTTTTTCTTTTGTCATCGCTCCGTAAACGCGTATTGTGCTTTCCAATTACAGTGCGGTAGGATGCACGCCGATGCCGACAAGATTGAACAATTATTGAACTTTCAGCTCGAACGACTTTCGTGCCACGAACCCTGCCCTCTTGTAATCGATAACGCGCCACGTTGAAACGGTTCGACGAACGGAACTATCGTCGTCGTATTATACAATAGCTATACAGATCTTGATTATTCTTCTTTTCGGCTTTTTTCTTGTTCACCTCTTTTTTTCCCCTTTCTCTCTTACCCTTCTCTTTCCTTTCTCTACTCCTCGTAGATCCCCGTATCTATCTCATTTCTCCCGAGCGATCTTTATCACGATCGTAAAGGGATATCGACTAGTTGAAGGAGTACCGACTAATTCGACTTTACGACGAGTACTTACCAAATACTGGTTGGTCTGATTAGAATCACCGAACGGATACGGCGTGTAGAAGGCCAATGCGATGCAATTTGCAAATATCGTCATTAAGATGAGCCATTCGAAGGGTCTGCGAGTAAAAGATTCTAATTAAGGAAAACGACGGTCACTTATCTTAATGAAGATTTTCTCCCATTAGCAGCTTCCCAGCGGGAGGTTTTAAAAACCAAGGAATTCTTTTATTGACCCTCATAGGGAACAGAGAATTTTGTGCTAGCTTATTTCTTTCATTCTTTCTTTTTTTGGTCACCTCGCCAAGGAAAATTCTATCTTAGCGTAGCTTACATATATACATGTATACCGAAGCGAGGGAATATCTTAAAAGCATTCTCATAAAATTCTCAGACGGAGCATCGTGGAAATGCGGTCAGGCATTTCTCCGCTATAGGTATCCATCCACTATAGGAGCCATCTCCATGGCTCGCAGCCCCTTTTGAACGAAATTCATGGTCATTCCATTTCGCACCCACGCGCCATTGGACTCATTGCTTTCGCAAATGTTCACCAGTAATGCGTGCTCTCAATGTCTTTTAATCATTTTTTCTACGACAACACGAGAGTATTGTTCCTTCAACGATGTAATAACTAAACTAATCGGTCTAAAAGAACGATCGTATATGGGCGTACCGGGAGACCAACCGTTCTTTCGAAAAGATAACTTTTCTTACGTCGAACTGGACGACGTGAAAAAAAGCGTTCTTTTCCTATTTGTCGATTGAAAAGGTGGAACGACCATAGGATCAAAGGATACTTCCATTCGACGACACCGATGCAGAGCTTTCTTATGGGATTTTGGAGGGGCAGACAAAAGAGAGCCCTGATAGGCCTGTCGGGTGGCGGTTTGCCAGCACGGCGGGCGGGTCTCTTGGTCGCGGCCTTGGGAGCAGCACCGGCCGGAGCGCCGGTAGAAGGACCAGTGGGACCGGCAGGGCCCGTCTGTGAACGGGCCTGATGAGGATCGACGACGGCCGATAGTCCGATCTGCTGGTGCTGCCCGGTGACGGGGGGGGTCGCGGTCGAGGGGGTCGCGGCCATCGGCTGGGAGCCCGGCAGCCCTGACGGAGCCAACGCCGAGCCCCCATCCCCCCCCGCGCTCATCGGTCGGTAGTGTCGAGCTCCGTGCTGCTTCTCCAGCCGAGATCGCTCCTTCTTCTTCTTCTTCTTCTCCTCCTCCTCCTGCTCCTGCTGCTACTGCTTCGAGTACCCTCCTCGAGATACTGTCTTACCACCACGGCGGACTCAATGGCGCACCAACGGCTCACCCAGCACGCCGGCATGCTACGGCACTGGGCTCCTACGAACCTTCCTCCCTGACCTGCAACATATTTTTCTTTTTTTCCTTCTTTTCGAGAGAGCGACTATTTATTATTAATGCTTGCAAACAGAGAAAGAAAGGCATGTAGATCTCGAGTCCACTCCGGATCCACCACATCTTGTCTTTCTTATAGTCTGCATATATATACATATATATATATACATATATATATATATATATATATATATATATATATATATATATGTATATTCATGCAAAGTGGTCCCTCGCGTACCACTCTAATTCGATCCAATCAACAGGTCACACAACACACTCCGTGTGTCCTACCTGCTTGAAACGAGTGGAACTTGTTAAGAGAGGGAGAGAGAGAGAGAGAGAGAGAGAAATTCAGCACGTGCCAAGAGATCGCGCCCGATCCGAATAAAATATTATATTTCGAATTAACCGATTCGCTCATCTATGTGTCCAGGTACGCGCGCGCGGATCTTTCAGAAGAAAATTCGTTTTGTAACACCACACAAGGACAAATTTCAGCGAAGAGTGTATGTTATCAAGGTACAAATTTCCGCCGGATATCACGACTTGGGGAAAAAAATGATGCCTCAAGGCGAGGGCATAAAAAATGGGATGCATACGTTTAGATATTGGAAATTGCGTTAGATTTGCGGTAGGTCGAGTCTATCGCTCGCTCGAATGTGGAGTGATACGAGGAAAAGAGAAAGAAGAAAAAATAAGGGAAATATCGAGGCCGCTAAAGGGTCAAACGACGCAATTACCCCTTTGAGAGCTGCAAGAGCGCGAACTGAGCGAGCAAACGTAGCCACAGCGAGTACAAGGCAATCTAACAGCTACGGCCTTTCTCGAAGCTGCACGTGACTCCTGGTATTAATCGAGACGCGGATGACCTTTTGATCGTTGCACCGCCATAGCCGTAAAAGAAGAATAATCTCTACTATTGGAGGATAAATATAAACCAGTCCATTCGAATTGGCGAACATCGAGCACGTAACGTCGTAGAAAATATTGAAACTAAAAAGTTGCGTGAGCTTCGATAGAAAACACGTGAACGTTGTTGTTACGTGCGTGTCACCAAGCCTGGAAATGATACCGAGCGGAAAGTCCGATACGGTTGATTTGATTCTTTCGAGTGAAATATCCTTTGCGTAGGCCTGGGTCAAGCTCTTCGCGATCTTTATCATTTATTTCTCCTGGATAGACAGACGGGAGCGTTGCTGCTCACCCGATAGAAATTTATTTAACAAGGAAAAGGGTTGCGTTTCTTTGACGAGTAAAGTTAGCCTCGCTCGCTCTATTTTCAAAGAACAATAGCGCACGTCTCTTTCATGCCAGCTTTCCCAGACCCGTTTTCTATCCCAGATTCCTTCTCCCCTTTTCTTCAACTCTGCTTTTCTTCCTCTTTTTTCCTTTGTTTCATTCGATTCGCCGAATGACTATTTTATCGGAGAATTATATAAAAGGACAGGCTTCGTTAAGGATAATCGTGAAAAATGGATTTTCCTTTCTCAACGCGTTTTTCGACGCGTCGCGTCGAAATAAGGATTCCGAGTCGACGATCAGGAAAAAAGCATTGGCGTCCATGTAGACTATTTTTCATGGCTGTTGGATCAATGAGAAGAGCATCGATCATCGATCTTTTAAACTTTTGCGTCCGATTTGAGGAGGATGTGGCACAACAAGAGGAGCGTGGGCCCTCGCCGAATCCGGGAGCTTGGGATTTATAGCCGTACCGTGTGCTATATTTAGTCAGCCCAAACTACTAGAATGCTCTACCTGCGAGCAAGCTTTTCGTACGTTCGAGCTTGTGTCGCGATGCGTGAACTTGGAATCGAACGACAATGCGCTCTACGTGTCCGTTTGCGTTTATTTCTACGCGTCGTCCGCTCATTCAACGCAATCGGCCGGTTTTCCAAACTCGTTGATTGTTGTTACATAGGATCGGCGCGATTCGGATGACGCACTTACGGAAAACGTTTCTGAATCAGAATGATAAAATAGAAAGTGACGGCTGGTGCGCGTTTGAACAAATTTATAGAGATAGTCACGCGACTCGTCAATGAATCAATGCGCTTTTGTCGAAATTTCACTGGTGAATGGTAAATGAAATATATTCGATTTTTCTTCGATATCGATGCAACGCAAACTTTTCGAATGCGCGATTCATGAGAAAAATAAATTCCTCATGATGCAATGCAAATAAATTCGCTTTTAATGAGGACAAACATTTGTCCTTTCGCTTAAGTTTCGTATCTGCGAAAGAGAAAGAGTACTTTTCGTACCGTTCGACATTGCACCGTCGATTTTTTAATCATTTTTTATTCGAACAACAATCGTCCTGATCGATTAAAAGCTACAAAAATGCAAAAAGCGATAGAAAAGGCGATCATCAAAACTCCAAGTTATTGGAAGGTTTTAATTGGATCGCATGATAAAGGAAAAATCACGAGGGAAGTATGGGGAAAAAAAAATAAAAAAAAAAAAAAAAAAAAGAAGAAAAGAAAAAAAAAAGAAAAGAAAATTCAAAAGGATAGTCTTGTGCTTGACTGACAACGGCGTCTATGTCGATGAATAGATACAAAGACGTGGCCACTGTTGTAAGATACATGCCGAGTGGTGCTAACGAGTTATATTTAGTTCGGCACTTTGCTTTCGAGCAAAGGCCGGACTCCCTGGTCCGGTTACCTGCTGCTCGTTCTTCGAGCACTCGAAGCGATCGAAGAACGAGTTTCCCTCGTATAAACCCGACGTATCTACGCCTAGGCAAACCTAATATTACCTATAACGACGAGCCAGGGCCTAAACGATAATAATCCATTTCGAGCCATTAACTTTGTTAAGGCTAATAAATAGAAATCGAACTGACGATTAAGAGCATACTACGCGATTGGTATTTCAGTTATCCAGAATCCCTGTCAAATCTGTGATTGGTTCGCGCAAGAATTTCTGGTATCGACCGATAGCGGTTTACCGTTAATTACGTCTTTCAAGCCTGATAATCTCGTTGATATCGATCCTAAATCGAAATAGAGTTAAACGATAAAAATCGAATTGCGAGCAACCTTGAAATTCTTCGACTCCCACTTTTATTCGTATCTCGTGAATGACACAAGGACGTATGCCGTTTTAAATATGACTTTCTATTTTCGCTACGCTCCTTTTTCCATCTTCTCGCGACATCATCTCGTCGCACGTCTCGTCGTATATTTACGCGAAAATATGCGACATCTTTGAAAACCAAACCACACACGATACACTCGATTCCTTCTTTTTTTTCCCTTCAACTCATTTTCGCCTCCTTTGAAAGAATCTTTATTCGAGCGTAAACTCAGGACTTTTAATTTTATCGTTCGTTAACCCGCCTTTTGGAACTTTTCCTCGAGATATATAGTGTTTATTCCTTGGCCGTAACTACAGATACAATATTCTGACGTTACTTCTTAACTTCTCTAAGGAATCGTTCGTGAAATATGCAGTCACTCGACCTGGAGAGCCTCTTTTCCAACTCCTTTGCGAAGATGAGTTTCGAACTGAACGGTGGAACTATTTGAAAATCGAAATACGCTTTTATATCCACGTGAAATCTTGATTTATTTCGATTGCAAGGCAGAAGGTTAGAAGAAAGAAAGAAACAAAAAAAAAAAAGAAAAATAAAAGGGGATAAAAAAAAGAATTGAATAAAAAAGAAATGGAAACGAAAGAAAAGACACGAAAGGAAAACGAGAAATCTATTTTCTCGTTGTCCTAATACTTGACGATATTTCTTCGTCTCTCGAGAAAAATTGGACGAAAAATTGTCAAACTCGCGGACGAATTTACATCGTATATATTGATCCGCTGTTTGCTCTACCGCGAAACTCGTCGATTCCGGAGACCAAGGATGATTTATAAAGAAGGGAAGAAACGCCATTTGTAAGGTATTTATTGTAATATCGTAAAGGCGTTTGAATTCGTCGTAAGAACGCGTGCCATTTTGCATTTTCTTCGACGTTGGCAAAATTTGAAAAGAACTCCTTTAAACACGATATTTTCGAAATCGAGTTACTCTCGATCGTTCGATTAGACGTCATAGACATAAATAAAAGTCCATGCGAGACGTAACCCTTTGTGCTTGCTTTTGAAATATTCGTCTTTCTCCTCGCTTATAGGCAAAAATTCAAAGCCATCCCAAACGCGATAACAAAATGTTATTTCAATTCGTATTCCGTGCGATTACGCGTATATGCACGCTTTACGATTAAAAAATCGAAATTGTACGCTCTCGAGATCGTTTGAAAAGCATACTTTGTTCGAATCCGTTCCACTTATTATTATTAATGAGAGCGAGAACGAGTGCCTAGCTGCCTCGCACTTTATCTATATAGAAATGACAGAGAAGCGATGCGAGCGCGAGGGATATATCGAATATACTCGAGCGTTCGTATACCTAAGAAAGGAGAAGGAAGAAATGAAACGGGAAAGATAGAGATAGAGGGAAAGAGAGAGAGAGAGAGAGAGAGAGAGAGAGAGAGAGGGTATAAGGAGGTGAAAAGAAAAAGATGTAAAAATATTTCAAATCCTGGGTCACGAAGACTAATCGAGACCTTTGCAATACTGCAGAATGAGCGTTTTGCTCGTTGAAGAGACACTTGAAGGCGCACGCTTTCATTGTCTCCTATCGTTACGAGTGGAAGATGACCTTAAGAGTTAAAACGATGATGACGATACAATGACAAGGACAATGATCACACTCTTTCCAGATCGAGGAAGACTGACAAAAAAAAGTTTCGACTCCTTTGACGTTGAATCGCGAGAGTGATTTTAACGATAGCGCGAGTCAAAGAAATTATCGATTCTTTCGAATACGACGGGGACATGTAAATATCTTTTCATTCTTTGAACGAGCCGAGGAGGAGCGAGGCTTTCTCGAGGATATGTCTAGTGAAACAAACACCCTCGAAATATCGGCCGTAAAAAAAAGTCAAACAGGAAAACGGTATGAATAAATACGCAAAACTATTAAAGTAAAGGTCGTAAAGATAAATCGCGTCACCTTACGCGTTAGTATATACATATTACATTGTACAACGTACATGGAGGACTTTACTTCGACTCGATATAAAGACTGAGGCACGATGACCTATTTGTGGCCGATGAGATGCGATTGAAAAATCCCCAAAGTATGTGCGTACATGGATAATGTCGTAGATTCGTAGATACACATGTGCGTAGATACATATAGGTGAAAAGTAAAGAAGGGTCTCGGGCTTTTTTCTCCTCCACTTCCGACGGGGATTCGGATAAATTGGCGAAAAACGTCAGCCGCATTATCCGAGTTACGAGTACCGTTACTCGGCTCTCCGTCACCCCATCGAACATCCCCTAACTTTCTCTTCTATTCTGTTTGTTTCTGTCTTTCGTCTTCTTTTCCGATCTCTTTCTTTCTTCGCTAATCCTCCGACTTTCTTTTCTTTTCTTCCCTCGTGACTCTCAAACAATCTCTCCGTTACCAATGGAGGATGATTCTTCGACCTTTCGGCCTTCCAACCCCTTCCTCACCTCCCATCTACTTTATTTCATCTACCTTATTCCACCATTATCCCTCGGCTTGGAAACGATAACACACAGCGCTTGTGGTAGAAAAACCGGTTCACCCTTCTACGAAGCTTCGGAGCTTTTCGAAAGGCCAAACGAAAAGCACAATTCCGCTTGGCTCAATCGTTTAACTATTTTAAATTTACCAAGTAGTTATACTTTGGGGAGAGCCACGTGGGACATGTGTGCGAGAATTGTCTGATCTATCTCTCTCTCTCTCTCTCTCTCTCTTCCTCCCTTTATCCCACACCGCCCTGGTAAGGGCGGTTGTCAACCCTCTCTAACCATCGCGGTCGACCTACTTTCGTACGAGTATCTCGAACGATAAGAAAGCAACTTTCGTCATTCTGCCGCTACGAACGTCGCTGATATCGTAAAGGTCAATTCGTTCGGCGCCTTTTCTCGATTTCCCTTCTTCTTTTTTTCTCCTCTTCTTCTTCTTCTACTTCTTTCACAAATACGACGCACATCACGGTGAGACGATGCAGTAGCGGAGAAAAGGGGAGGCATTTATTCGACAAGTTTTCCAATATATTCGGAAAGCGAGAGTCCAATGGAAAGTTTCGAAAACCGGCTTAGTAGAACGAGACGATGGCAAATTATTATCGGTTCGATCATCTTTGTCCTCTGATAGAGATAGAACGAAAGAAAGAGGGAGAGAGAAAGAACCTGCCTTCCGACTACCGTAGATCGATATCTTTACGATGAAATCTCGAAAGGCTCACGGAAAGAGGCTGTCATGGAACCAAAGGAAATGCTATTTCCTTGGTGTTAAAACAGCAAAGCAGATACTCGAGAACGAGTATTGGTATTCGAGGCATTCTGAGATCGGAATATGGACATTAAATCGATGACAACGTCGGACGGATTCTAATAAACAATAAAGCGATGAGACAGACCGTTAGAATTCTTTTTCTTTTCTTTTCTTTTTTTGTCTTCTCTATTTTTCTTCCTTCTACTTCTGCTAATAATTCAATAAAGAAGAAACCAAAGTCTTGCTTCGTTTTCATGGAAAATGCACCGGCGGAAAGAGGATTTTCTGTAGCAAACGTTGAAAGATTTATCAATCTTTTCAATTTGGGATAAAGAATACGCTTCACGAAGGAAGCGTAGTCCTCGAAAGTGAATCAAAGAAAGAGACATTACGAATCGAGACTACGAATTTAAACGTACTTAAGATAGGATTAAATAAATTACATCGGAAAAAGCGATACGATAATGGGAGGAGTCTTATCGTTTTCCTCTCCTTGTTTCTTTTTTCCTTTTCTTTTTATTGTATTTCTTTTTTTTTTTTTTTTTTATTTTTCCTATACATTTCTGAGGCGAGAGAATGCGAGAAAAAAAAATGAGACTTTTATAGAATGTAACGTCGACGAATCGTTTTTTCTTTACTAGCAAACAATTTTCTTTATGAACGTACACCTATCTCTCTATATCTTACGTATATAAATTCAACCTATTCGAAAGAAACAATGGAGATGTATTTCTATGCGGATGTATGCGATGTATAACGTAGGAATAAAAATGATAGAGATACGAATATTTTTCCTAGAGGAGGATATGGAAGAAGTACGTATGCACTTATGAGGAGACCGGATGTGGAGCACCGAGCGAACGGTTAATCCAAGAAACTTTTATTTAGAAAAAATCGCCCGGAAGAAAGGAAAAGATGAAGAAGGAGAGAGAAAAAGGAAAACATAAGAAAGCTCCAACGTCTCTCGCGAAGTTTTCCTTTAGTCCCTAAACCGTTTTCCTCGACTTTTGGTTAAAAGTATCGCTCCTTTCAGCCGATGAATAGTTGCACATTCGCCGCTACTTTTTACGGGATTCTTAACATCAAGAGAAACGATAAATTTTCATTTCACCTTTTAAAAAGCATTAGTCCCTCATCCAACCTGAAGCTACAAAACTGACTTTGTTACAAAAGCGCGTATTGACTTACTCTTCGACCTACTCTATCGTTTGAAAACTTGACAACGACTCGGAGAAACGATTATCTCGAACGCGGATGTAGAATTCAGTCTAGCGTGTCTCGACTTGTATTGGTTCTCGACTGCCTGAAAGCTTTCCTCCGATGGCAGTCCCACATATTCATTTTTTTTTCGCAGCTCGAATCGAAACTCGATGCATTGTTTCGCGATGTACCGACTTTTTCCATTATATTCTTGCCGTTTCTTTCTTTTTTTTTCCTCTTTTGTTTCTTTCTTCTCTACATTTGTTTAAAGCCCCTCCCCCACACACACACACACACTATATATACGATATATGTATATAGAATAGGTTATAGGTAGAGATATTTAACAAAACACGGTATTAGGTTGAGAAACGTCGAGGAACAGCAGCGAGTTCTTGCAATTTGGCTTTGCCTTTCTCAAAAGTCACGGCAGTAGAGCGATCCAACGAGGAATCCTATTTGCAAGAGAGCAACGAGAGTTCGCTGGCGCCATGTCTATTATTTTGCTCGAATTCGAGGTCAGCACATTATTTCGCTTTTATCAGAGGCGTGAGAGCTGGCCTGTAACGCCGTAAATCGTATATAGTCTCTCATCGAAATCTTCGGTCAAAACCGAACGAACGAAGGTATTTAAGCGAATTACAGATTTACGGGATATTTATCGTACAACGTTGTACGATATGCGTATGATTCGCATCTTGATTTAGCCTGCCGATACTAATATATATTGATTTTAGCCGATTGGTATGATTGACGTTGAAATTACCGAACAGTAAACGAACGTTTTAAACATGTATCGCATTTCGAGCGAATCGTTTGACGAACGAATATTCGTTTAGAATATTGGATTAATTGGAGAGATTTTTATATTTAATTAACTAGGATTGCTTTCTAACTGGGACACCTTTTGAAAATATACTTTCGAAACAACCGATAAACGTTATAATCGCTTAACTCGAGACCTGTATAAAATAACATGAAATATTTGAAGAGACAACATTTGTATAAACGTGTATGATATAGGTATATGTTTCTCATCAGCCCCATTGTAACATAACGTTTTGCCACGCTGCAAGATCGAAAATGAAGCCCGAACCCCCGAGGGATGAAATGTCAAAGAGCGCACTTATAAATACACCGAAATCGTGCGCTTATTTATAATACCCTCGAACGAAAGTCAAGAGAATCGATCTTCCGATCGCCGGCGTGTATATACGAAAAGGAATGAGGCGCGCGTAAGATATCGCGATTTTTCATAGATAACGGGGCTCTCCCGGTTTTGCATCTATACATAAATATGTACATATACAATACATACCGCGTGTATAAGAGCTCAAGCCGAGAGAGAGCAAGGATGCACGTTAATTCAACGTGTTTTGTACGATAAAAGATATTGATCGGTAAGTTTCCATCCATGAGGCAGGAGGAGGAGGAGGAGGAGGAGGAGGAGGAGGAGGAGGAGGAGAAGGAGGAGGTGGAGGGAGATGAGTCGAAGTCGGTCGTACGGAGCGCTTGGACATAAAAATCTCTTCTTGCACGGCAATAAGTTTCCTCGGAGTTTGCTCGACGTTCTACTAGCCGATAGAACGACTTTTCGTTTCTTCGAGGTTACCTCGATGACGATAAGAAAAAACGACACTATTTTAAGGCAAATCAAAGTCGATTTGCAACGTGTATCTCTCTCTCTCTCTCTCTCTCTCTCTCTCTCTCTCTAGTCTATCCGATCACCGGTCGTTTTACTTCGCACGACTAGTTTCGTCGATATCGAATATCATTAGCCTGAATATCGCGCAAACACGCTCGACCGAACCTAAGCTTTTGTTTCTTGAACGTATGAAAGAGGTAGAGATGGCTCGGATAATGCATATGTGCGAGGGGAAGAGAGAGAAACGAGCAGTTTTTTCGTTGGATCTAACCAAGTGCCAAGCACGGCTGAAAATATTGTATTATTGCGGATTCGACGGCTGGCAAAAGGAAAAGAAATAGGCTAGTTTTTACGAAGCGAACAGTTGCCAGTATCGACCTAAAATTAGCTAGCTATCGCCAGAGTCGACTAGAATGATTTAACGAAATTCGATTAAAAGTTACATTTTCTTCTATTTCTAAAATAATAGAGAAAGTAATACGTAAGAACGTCGTCGGCATCAACGTTTCACGACGTCGGGAGAGGACTTTTGTTAAAGTTCATCGCACGTATTACCCGGTAAATCCCGCGCATTCCGTCCCGCAAATCCTTCGTTCTTGGCAAAGCTGTCGGATGAACGAATACGTTAAGCGACTTTTCGGAGCGGTCGAAAGCCTTACGATGAAATACGGACTAAAGCAGCCTCCTACATAGTTTATCTTTTTACGTTTTTTCTCTCTCTCTCTCTCTCTCTCGCACACATATCTATTTATCCGTTCTTTTCTCGATACATACTCTCTCTCTCTCTCTCTCTCTCTCTCTCTCTCTCTGTCGAAACCCGTTGGCTTTTCTACGAGCTCCCGTATATTTATTTTATCGCGATCCACATTCGCATACGCACGAATAGGAAGAAGCAACGAAGGAAGAAAAAGACGTTCGTTAAATTTATCGTAGAACGTGCACGAGAAGAAAGCCGAACGGGAAGGTAAAGTTGCCAGAAGAGTAACACAGACTTCGGTTTGGGCCTCGGTATTCATCTTCTTGGGCCGTACGAGGACGGAATTAGGTCGACCACCCACCCTCCGAATCCCTTGTTTCCGTCGAGCTCTTCGCGTTATCTGTTTTATCGCGTTGCACGTGCTCGAATCAATAATTTCGGTCGAGAATCCGTAACGAAGAATAAAATTTTGGATAAAGGCACGCCTTTAATGTCTCACGCATGCAAAAGGATACGAGCCTGATAAAAAAAAAAAAAAAAAAAGAAAAAAAGAAAAAAGAAAAAAGAAAACAAAAAATGCGGCGTTTGCTTTGTATCACCAAATGTAATCTCCGTATTAACTCTTTGTCAAGCGACTAGATTAATCTGATCGAACGGTAGATACAAATTTGCTTTCATATATTTATAATGAATATTACCAAAATAATCTGCGTACATAAACATTTTACATAAACGATCCCCATCCTACATCCGCGATGCAATAAATAATCATATTTTCCTTTCTCTCTCTCTCTCTCTCTATTTCTCACCGTCTAAAATTTTGTCTCGAAAGCATTGCACCGTTTACTGGGTCGCGTTTTGCGCGTCGAGTATAGTAAAATGACGTACGTACTATATAAGTACCAGAAGTCGTGCGTTATCCAGGACGGAAAATACGCGCGCCATTTTAATAACTGCCACTTCGAGAGAGACCTATGTGCGTTCGCGAGTAAGCGAGCATGTGTATGCGTACATGTGTATTAACGAGAATCCGCATAGAAAAGCTAATTTCATATTTTTCTTCTACTCGTTTTCGCGTGAAATCTCGCGAGTCCGGTTGATCGACCTCGACGCTAAAATTACTTTAGTAGCGTTCGGTATTATCATTAAATAGATATCTATCTGGCAATCGGGTTGACCGTCGGCGGCACAGCTGCTCCGCGCTATTACTCGAATTTATTATATCCTACATTTTTTATAACGATAGCGAGAAAACCGAGAAGAGAATAATGGAAAGTGCAAAGAGTGCAAGTAGGTGCCAATTTATTTACGATATCCCAATGAAAGAGGAAATTGTTCGTACCTATGCTCTCTGACGTGCAAGGCTCTCGTCAATAAAGAGGTTCGTGTTAAAGAGCGACTTTAATATGTAGAGTAAAGTTGAAAGAGTGCTTAGAAAAAGGTCGCCTTGCATCGGTACGTTAATACTTTGACTGATACGTAAAGAATATTTGAAAAACGATTTACAATTTCCTGATATACGATGATCCGCGTTCATCTCGTCGAAGACGTCTTTGAGCTCGAACGGAGCGATTCCAAGAAAAGTTGGCAAATGTTCATCGAGGACCGCTCGATGAATCATCTGGATTATAGCCATTGGAATTTCGGATAGTAAAGTCCGATACTACGAATTTATTATGCAGGAGACGAGGAAGAGGGGACGAAACACGCTTGATTCTCCTCACGAGTATCTAGGAAAGAAGTTTTTCTCGCAGGGTTAGTAGAAAGATGAAAAAAGGAAACGGAGAGAGGAGCGACTCTTCCTCTCTCTCTCTCTCTCTCTCTCGCTCACTCACAGAGTCCGTTGACCGAAGCGTACACGTTCGCTCGCTAGCTTCTTGAAAAAAATAACGTCGTCGTCGTCGTCGTCGTCGTCGTCGTCGTTGCCTCTAGTACCCTCGAAAAAAACTTACCGCATATCTTTGGAAGAGAGAACCGTCGGTGGTAGAGACGATCGTGTGCGTATCACGTGAGCCGGGCGTATCCGCTCCTCATATCCGTCTTAAACGCGATGTCGTTCGCGCTCGATTCGCGTCCTCTCTTCTAGTACCAGGATAGAAGATGACTTTTTATCCTCTTTGTTTTTCTCTCGCGAGAAGAAAGAGCGTCGTCGAAGAAAAATAAAGACGGTTCAAGCGTGTAACCGGAACTTGCACCGGAACTTGCCTTCTTCTCTACTTTTTCTCGTATTTCGCGTAAGCTCTCGCACCGACGAATTCTTTCTTTTTAAGGACGCACCACCATCGTCATCACCAACACCACCATCATCATCATCATCACAAACGGCACGCCAAAGATAACGTAGCACTAGCACCAGTAGCGAGCAACGTCACGATCGTCGTCGCTACTCTCTATCTATCTCTTGTTCTCGCTCTCTCGTGTAAACTTATAAATAGATATCTGGGTACGTTCGATTATATTTATATATATGTACCAACGTATACGTGAGCAGTACGCGTATACATATATATATATATATATGTATGTATATATATATATATATATATATACACGCGTGAAAAGAGAAACGAGAGAAGAGGTGGCGACGAAGACAACTTGGAAGTTGGACGTGTTCGCGGCACTACAGGGTAGTTTATCGCACCGTGTTGACTCCTCTTGTTCTTTCGGTCGTTTGGTCTGTCGGTTTGTCGGTCGGTCGGTCGGTCGGTCGGTCGGTCGGTCGGTCGGTCGGTCGGTCGGTCGGTCGGTCGGTCGGTCGATCGATCGGTCGATCGGTCGGCCGGTACGATCCTAAATCGGTTGACGCGCGAGCTCGATCGTTTCCGGGAAGAGAGGCTCGTTAATGGTGCGCGAATTTACCTCTCCCTATTCTTTCCCTTCGAGCGCGCCTCCTTCCGGATCCGCCGTGGACGCGCACGAGGGCGGATTGCAGAACTATGTCGAGGTAGTATTATCGTACGCGGCCCGTGTTTCTTCGTAAATCCATTCTTTTCTTATCTCTATTTCTAGTTCTCTCCGACGCACACGTCAACGTCCCTTTACTTGTCTCTCTGTCGGCCAGTGCACCCTACGAATATGTACGTCTTTCTCTTCCTCTCTCTCTCTCTCTCTCTCTCTCTCTCTCTCTGTCTCTCTCAGTCTCTCCCTCTCCCTCTCTTTCTCTTTCAAAAGGAAGTACTTTCGGTGGCGGGCAGAGAAAGAAATGCCGCAAAAAGAAAAGAGACTTGGAAAGCTTAGCGAGCTTCTCTCTCTCTCTCTCTCTCTCTCTCTCTCTCGCTCGCTCGCTCGCTCTCTCTCTCTCTCTCTCTCTCTCTCTCTCTCTCTCTCTCTCTCTCTCTTTCTTTCTCTTTCTATCTCGTTTGACGAAAGGATCGTTGTTAGATCTAAAACGAAAGACACGCACTAATCCCGAAGAGACGACGATTAAGACGACGACGACGACGACGACGACAACGACAACGACAACGACAACGACGACGACGACGACGGCACACGACACGCTCGAGTCGACGATACGTCGCCGGCTCGACGCCAGCGACGCCTGGCGTCGCGACGCCCCACCCCCACCACCGAGTCGACGCACCGTCTTTTCTTCCTCCTCTTCCTCCTCCTCCTCCTCCTCCACCTCCTCCGTCTCTCTTCGGCCAACACCATCCGCACCTTTCCCTTTTCACGCACGCGCGCGCGCCTAACAAAGAGACAAAACAGGGTGGAGAAGGTAAATGTCTTTTTACCGATATACCCATCTATCTCACCATGGACGAAGATCCAGTCTCGAAAAAATCAATGGGACCAATTTTTTCATATTTTTCTTAGTTTTATTTTATCAGCCACTCATCATCGTTATTGATATTATTTAAGAAATATGTAAATACTTGATTTTCTATGGTCCCGTTCATTTGTCGACTACGAGTTTCGAGTAATTTTAAAGCTAAGGAAATATCTGTCGCATTATTGCGAGAGAGCTCGTAGCGATCATTAGCGCGAGTACAAAGAACATTGTACCCTGGGGAAATTAAAATAACGTAAGTGGAGACCTTACGAATGTACACGTACGTTTGTACGGTCGCGCGTAGAAATACGCCCCACTCTCTCTCTCTCTCTCTCTCTCTCTCTCTCTCTCTCTCACCTTCTTCTTTATTACGTACGTAAAATATATGTTAATTCGTGGGAATGACATGTCGATATGGAAATAAGTATAAATAGTAAGTGGAAAAATTGTTGTACGATCGACGTTTATGTTAAAAAAATATTTGCCTTAATTAATGATATTATAATCAAAACGAATGCGGTACATGATCATTTTGTGCAAAAGTTTAGTATTAAAAGTGTTGTTCCCCGTTGTTCTTCAAGGTTTCTCTCTATTCCAGCGTGCGATCGGCGAAAGAAAAGAAAGAAGAATATACGACTAAATATACGACGCAAAGCGCCATGATCACTGAACCGAATTGGCAGAGTGAAAATGACCCTTTGCCATAATGCGTACAGCGCCTTATTTCGCGGGCGTCTGTGTTATGTATGTCCTATCCTGAGAAAGAAGGCGCTTCTTGTGCTCGAATATATAGGTCAGAGTCAGACCGTGCGCGTCACGCGTCACATTTAACCGCACGATGCATTCCCTATCCTTAATTTACGCCCTTATTTTAGATGACCGCATCGTTTTAAATTCACTCGACGCAATCCTCCTTTCGTAGATTCTTAATCGCTTAAATGCTATGCGATTGATTCATGTTCCGTCGATTAGACTTATATTCTAATAATAATATCTCATAAGAATAATCGATGTCAAAGGAGAATAGTAGTATACCATATTCCTTTCGATTTAATTTCGAAACGAATATAATTCTCTCATGTGAGCGCGTATTATTATCGTCGATTTGAAAAAATTCGAATTGGCTCGTCGAGAAGGACTCCTGGCGCCATCGAACGAGTTTCTTCTCGATTAGAGAACGAGGTAGTACGACGAAACGTATGGATAAAATAAAAGATAAAAAGAAAGAAGAGAAAAAGGTGAAAAGACGTATAAGAAACGTATGCGCGTATATACAGGTTGATTAATAGGGATATCGCGATTCTACAGATCGTTTTTTGTTATCTGCTTTTAAAATTCTCTTCCCGCGGGCAAGTTTTTCGTCCAAGTAATGTACGCCTTGCCTATAATTAACGGCACGCCTGTTTACTCGTAGAACCTTATGCTATTCTTAAACTCTTCCACTAAAGAAAGGATAAGCTAGGGTTACCGAAGAGCTGAGTTTTATTTATATAATCTTGGCCTGACTGTATTTATATATTTAACACGTGTACTCTCTCTCTCTCTCTCTCTCTCTCTCTCTATCTCTCTCGTGATTTCGCCAAGTACGGACAAATACGTATCTCGATTCTTCGATCGGATATTATCAATGGACGTGAAGTCGTTGTCAAAAGTAATTCGAATAACGGCTCAGCGTAAATTCCCTCTGGTAAATGAGATTGTCGTAAATATAAATAAATAAAATGATTCATATATTCTCGAACTTTGTTCGAGCGTAAGAAAGAACAAGGGTTAATGGCGTTAACGTCCAATGTAAAACAACGATATCGTAAAGCGAAGGCGAATGATTTTAAACGCGCGTTTTCTCTTTGAAGACGAGATGACAGTAGACGACGCGACGCTAGACGATGCGACGCGACGCGAAGCGAGAATAAAGAGAACTCGATGCGTCCTACGCGAACAAAGGCGCTCGCACATTGGTCGGACTTGCTTGGACCGATGTACGGTTTTCTCTCTCTCTCTCTCTCTCTCTCTCAAGGTCTTACGAAAATCCATCCTCATTAGTAAGCGCAAAGAGGGTGGATAAAAGAAACGACTCGATGACGTCGTCGACGAGAATGGTAATAAGAAGAGCGTTTATTTATTTATTTATTTATTTATTTATTTATTTAGAGAGAGAGAGAGAGAGAGAGAAAGAGAGGAGTCATATGTAGGTGTATGCGTGAGGCTACGCGCGAGCACACATACCTTCGTCCTCCCGCTCGGTCGGGACCACGTTTCCACGAGTGACGCGAAAATTTTCTATAATTAATCCTGAAACGAGGAGCGGAAGCAGTGCTCGGTATTTCCGGCGAGCGTCCGTAGTATTAACCATTGGTAAGAGAGAAGATGGCGGCGACCGAACGGAAGGAGCCAATAAGGTAGCTCGACGATAGCGTAGAAAGGGATCGGAAACTGTCGTTGCTTCTCTTTCTTTCGGTCCGTAAAGCCGGCACCAGCCACCGGTTCACCGTACGAACCGACTGTGACGCGTGCCAAGCCATTCTCTCGAATAATTCGCGTGCTTCATACGTTGCCGATTCGTCTTTCCCCGCTCGAAGGAATATCACGATCGGTTTTACCGCGTATCTCGTGCCAGCAATTTTTCGAGTAAGCTCGCGCGTAGACGATGGCGGCGGTTGAGTGTTACCAAAAGCAAGCTCAGGCCGAGAGCACCGGACAACAGACACAGGGCCAACAGCAGCAGCAACAGCAGCAGCAGAAGCAACAAGAGCAACAGCAACATCAGCCAACCGCAGGAATTCCTGGAAAGGATGACGAGCGTAAACTCTTCATCGGTGGGCTCTCTCGAAATACTACCAACAAGGAATTGCTCGATCATTTTGGAAAATTTGGCGAAATCGAAAGCATTACCATCAAAATCGATTCATACACAGGCCTCTCGCGAGGCTTTGCTTTCATAGTTTTCACCAATCCAAAAACCATCGACAAGCTTCTTGCGTCGGGCGAGCATTACATCAACGAACGTAAGGTCGGTATTTCTATCACCTAGTACCGTCGAATTCTACGTA